>NC_061778.1:205000-217500 GCF_022458985.1 Mugil cephalus | reverse complement strand
CAGGGCAGGACAGGTGAGGACAGGTGAGGGCAGATGAGTACAGATGAGGACAGATGAGGACAGATGAGGACTCACAGTGGACCAGACGGTTTCTGGGAGTCCTTCTCATTCCTACGTTCATGTTTGGCTTTCAGCTTCGCCTCAGCTTTCTCCAACTTCTTAGCATCAACGGTCTGAGACAGAGACAGAGACAGACAGAGACAGAGGGACAGAGAGAGAGACAGAGAGACACAGACAGAGACAGAGACAGAGAGACAGAGAGAGAGACAGACAGAGACAAATAGAGACAGATAGAGACAGAGACAGAAAGAGACAGACAGAGAGAGACAGAGACAGAGAGACAGAGAGACACAGACAGAGACAGAGACAGAGAGACAGAGAGAGAGACAGACAGAGACAAATAGAGACAGAGACAGACAGAGACAGAGAGAGAGACGGAGAGAGGGACAGATAGAGACAGAGACAGTGACAAAGAGACAGACAGAGAGAGACAGAGACAGAGAGACAGAGGCTTGTTAGTGTCCTCGCTAGTAAATAACTAGAGGCTGTGTAGGAGGACGAGGACGAGGACGTACTGTGTTCTGAGGACGCTTCATCCAGATTCCTTGGACATCTTTGACAGCAGAGACTAAAGAGACAGAGACAAACAGATCAATAAATGTCCTCCACTCAGAGACATGAGGACAGATGAGACACTGAGAGGATGTCGTCTCTACCTGTCTCCACGGAGATCTGAGACAGTTGGACAGGAGCGTCCAACAACATCTGTTTCTGAGGTCCACGGTGGTTCCTGGAGAAGACGAGGACATAAGTGATGAAACTGTAGGACACAGGGGACAGAGACATGGGCTGATGTCCCTGAGGGACACTCACAGTTTGAGAGTGTTGAACATCTGGAAGCAGATGTCTCTGATGTCGTCCTCATTCTTTCTGTCCACTGACACCTCCTGTAGGACACCACCAATGGCGTCAAACACCTCCTCACCGTCCTCGAAGTCTGGGCCGCCGCTGTCCAACACACCTGGAAGACACACACATGTCCTCACTTGTCCAAAGCATCTGGCTAGACGTCATTTAAAGACGCAGCAGAAGTTTGACTCTGTCCCCGGACATGGTTTGGACACCAGCTGATGATCAGCTGTTTCCGTCTCATCCGTCACTCTTATGATATCTCTCCTATGAAGACATGTCCTCTAGTGTTTCTGTCCTGAACCCTCCTTTGATGTCGGATCCGGTTTAAGTCCAGCTAACCCAGCGTGTCCGGGCCGTGCCGTGCTAACCGGTGTCCCTGTCCCGAGGCAGCCCGGCTGAGACCCGGGCCAGAGGCCGGGGAGTCCGGCTCCAGGGGCGGGGGGACCCGGCTCCTCCGCCCCGGCGGAGAGCGACTGTTTTCGGCCTCTTACCTGTGATGTAGTCGAAAAGCTCCGAGTCGATCTCCGGGAACTCGCTCTTCAGAATCTCCACGTACGTCGCCATGTTAGCCGGCCCTGGAGCACGCCGCGACGCGCATGCGCTAATCTGCGACACGACGGGGAATCCTGGGAGATGAAGTTGATCTTCTTCTTCTTTCTCCTGTTACGGAAACCTAAGCTACGGAAGCCCTAAGCGGTCATAGTTCACATATATCTATGGTGATAACGAGTTAATTTTCTCTGTTTTCTGAAAAGTTTTTATCTTATTATTTCTGAACCACATTGAACATACAGAGAGAGTTTCTCTATATATTCTCTCTATAGTTTGGAGTGGTTTTATTTTTTGTACATTATTATTATTATTATTATTATTATTATTATTATTATTATTATTATTGTTGGCAGGAGATACAGGGCACTGAAAATGTATATTCATTGATACAAATAAATACATGTGCAATAATTTTGTTAGTCTTTTATAAATGTCCTTTATTATTATTATTATTATTATTATTATTATTATTATTATTATTATGATCTGTGTGCTCTGTGTTGTCCACTGGTGTCCTTAGTGCGCATGCTCGGACCTGGTCTGGGTTTAGGGTGGCGGCTAGCTAGCCGTTAGCATAGAGAGCTAACAGCCGGAGCGTGTAATGGCGGCCTCGGTGTTGCTGGGGACTGCGGATAACACCGGACTCAACTTCACGGTGGTCGGAAGCAGCACCGGGAATGTTTTACCAGGGAACACGAACGGGCTGGGGCCGGGGGGACCGGCGGGCCCGGCGCCCTGGAACCGGTCCCTGGACCGGGCCCTGGACGAAGCCTCGGCCACCGGCTCCCTGAACCTCAGCGGCCGGAAGCTGAAGGAGTTTCCCCGCAGCGCCTCCAACCACGACCTGACGGACACCACCAGGGCCGGTGAGTGGGCTCACGGCCCCGGTACCGGACACTCTGACTCCCGCCAGAGCAGCCGGACCTCAGGGGCCGGGTTAATGGACTTAGAGAGAGTTTTAATGGATTTAACAGCGGGTGAAGTTTAGAGGAAACTTGGAGGCTGAGGATGGAAGCGGCAGGGCCGAAATTATGACAAACAACAACACCAACAAAATACTTCCAATAATGTCTCCTCTGCTCCTCATAGGCAGGTTATTAAGGACTAAAGCGACAGAGGAAGATCCAACACATCAGGACAGAGAGTAGAAAGACCAGGAGGCGTTTCCAGACTTTAGAGACCAAAATAATAAAGTTAGAGGCAGAAAGAGGAACCAGAACAACCTGTGGTAACTTCAGCTAGAACACACCAGGTAAAATAAATATAAATATATAAATCATATTAGATGGATGGAAGTAGGTTCATCACATGGAGTAGAATAATAACATATAATAACAATAATATAATGAATAATAGCAGCTTGTACACAAAGAGCAGCGGTGCAGATGGAAGTCTGGGTTTATATAATATATGTATTAATGTCCACGTCTTTGCAAAAACAGTGACAGCAAAAGAAATAAAAGAAAGGAAATATGTCTGAGTGGGAAATAAAAGAGCAGGAAACATGAAACACATCTGAGCGAAGGTGTGAGAGTAGTTCTGGTTCCAGACTAAAGGTAACCGGGCGTTTTAAAAGGGAACATGAAACAAAGAAGCTCCTGAACCTCTCAGTCCTGCAGAGAAGCACAATAACAATTATAATAAAACTATTCTGTCTGGGAGCAGAGATTTAACAATATTTCACATCACGATTATTATCACAGTTTTGTTGACATGTGCTCAAAATGTTCAAAAAGCACTAAAACCAAACCCAGTGAATGATGATGATGGTGATGATGATGATGATGGTGATGATGATGATGATGATGGTGATGATGATGATGGTGATGATGATGATGATGATGGTGATGATGATGATGATGGTGATGATGATGATGATGATGATGATGATGATGATGATGATGATGATGGTGATGATGATGATGATGGTGATGATGGTGATGATGATGATGATGATGAAGGTGATGATGGTGATGGTGATGATGATGATGATGAAGATGAAGGTGATGATGGTGATGAAGATGAAGGTGATGATGAAGATGATGGTGATGAAGATGGTGAAGATGGTGATGATGGTGATGAAGATGATGAAGGTGATGATGGTGATGATGGTGATGATGGTGATGAAGGTGATGATGAAGGTGATGATGAAGGTGATGAAGATGATGAAGGAGCCGCAGCATCGCTGGGTTTAGCTGCTTTACGCCGACTCTGTAACTTATGGAAGAGCAAAGTTGTTCTTATTAATGTGACTGAGACACATTAACGAGTAAATTTACCGGGTCTGTGTCTGACTTCCTGTTTGTTTCTAGTTTATTTTATTATTCCCATTGAAACACGTTGTAATATTCATATATTTATACTGGAAGCAGCTGCAGGGAAACAGAGCAGCGTTCATAATGAAGTGGCAGCGTTTTCCACAACAGAAACACATGGTGCTGAGCTGCTACATGTGGCGTATTTTTACAGGAGCAACATTAATTAACACTTGATGAGAAGGTTCATCACAGTAGACGTGTTGCCTCCATCATCACCTTGTGCTGCTGTTTGATCTGTGTCTGTATCACTGGGAATGTTCTGTGTTGTAATCAGACACAGTTTAATGATAATGATCAGACAGTCTGACGTTAATACTCACGGTTTATCATGAACCCGGCGATCGTCACATCCCTGTAGTTTCTTCAACCAGCAGCAACATGGTTCATGATGGACCAGAGCTTTAATCCCCGACTGAGACTGACAGGGCAGCAGAGGACGCTGGACACGATGGTCTGGACACGATGGTCTGGACACGTTCTGCTTCAGAATGATACGAAATAACTCAGAGACGACTCTGACTGATTATAAACTATGGAGTCTGTTTATAGTTTAGGTTCCTGCGTTAACTGACAGAACTGAACCAGAGCTGTGATTGGTCCTCGTTAGTGTTTAATGGAACCAGAGCTGTGATTGGTCCTCGTTAGTGTTTAATGTAACCAGAGCTGTGATTGGTCCTCGTTAGTGTTTAAATGGAACCAGAGCTGTGATTGGTCCTCGTTAGTGTTTAATGTAACCAGAGCTGTGATTGGTCCTCGTTAGTGTTTAAATGTAACCAGAGCTGTGATTGGTCCTCGTTAGTGTTTAAATGGAACCAGAGCTGTGATTGGTCCTCGTTAGTGTTTAATGGAACCAGGGCTGTGATTGGTCCTCGTTAGTGTTTAATGGAACCAGAGCTGTGATTGGTCCTCGTTAGTGTTTAAATGGAACCAGAGCTGTGATTGGTCCTCATTAGTGTTTAAATGGAACCAGAGCTGTGATTGGTCCTCGTTAGTGTTTAAATGGAACCAGAGCTGTGATTGGTCGTCTTTGTAGCCGTGCGTCTCCTCCGTGTCCTGATAGTTGTGGATCAGCAGAGACTGGTTCAGAGTAACTGGTGAAAGTTTCAGTCTCTATTGTTAAAAGTAAAACAGGAAGTGGAAACAAAAATTTGCCCAACTGGTAAAAACGACACAGCGCCTCCTAGTGTTTGGTGGAGTCGTTCCAGACTGAACCAGACTGACCAGGTCCCAGTAGCAATGACTCAGACCAGAGTAAACACAGTACAATAAATTAGGCTCATGTTAGTCCACCAGTCCAGTTTGTGGTTCAGACCTAACCCTAAGTCCCTGTCTTGTCCTCAGACTGGACACCAGGCGGGAAACAGCCAAATCAGGGCGACTTTGTTTTGAGCGTCTTTTTATGCAAATTAAAGTTTTGTGTTTTCCGTACAAGAGGAAAAGTGACTGGATGTGTTTCCATCCGGGCCTGAAAGACCAAACAGACCAACCAGCTGTTTGTCTGGTTCCAGTTCATCATGTGCATGTGGTGTCCAGACTAAACCAGACTAAACCAGACTAAACCAGGCTAAACCAGGCTAAACCAGACTAAACCAGACTAAACCAGGCTAAACCAGACTAAACCAGACTAAACCAGACAAAACCAGGCTAGACCAGACTAAACCAGACTAAACCAGACTAAACCAGGCTAAACCAGACTAAACCAGACTAAACCAGACTAAACCAGACTAAACCAGGCTAAACCAGACTAAACCAGACTAAACCAGACTATGGGGGGTCAGTGGTCCTTTAGTTGTCCCCGTATCCTCCTGAAGATGCACCTTATCTTTTAAGATGTTTGTACGTGTCCTTTCAGATTAGTTTAAACTAAATCAGTGATGGGGTCTTTGCTGGTTCCAGTGGGATATGATGGTGGTCCTGTTCCTGAGTCCAGTCCTGAACCAAAGAGGAACCGTTCTGGTCTGATCCAGTCTAGTTTCTAGGTTTAGGGTCCACGAATATTTCTCCAGCAGGTTTATTTCTCTGCTGCTCTAACTGAAGAAGTTAATCAGACCTGAACACAGTTATTGTTAAAAATAGTTTCTCAGCCGCTCAGTAAACTACAGTACCCATGATCCTTAGCGGCTGCCCCTCATGGTGCGTTTCATTCCAACCATGACGCCTCTGAAGCCGTAGAAAGAGTAGTTTCCAAGATGGCCGCCCCAAGACCCTTTAATATTCTGTTTATTAGCTCTTCTGATTATATGGGAACTACGAGCTAACGGCTAAAAACAACATCCTGGTAAAACCAGAACAGAGACAAACTGGGACTAATGGTGGATTTTATCTGCTATTAAAACTTCTGAATATTTTTATAGATTTCTGCCTCGTGTGGTCTCGTAATTCTGGTAAAAACTCATGAGTTGGTTCCAGTTCTCTGTTTATTTACAACTAAATATCCTAAACTTAGCTTCACATGATACTGATAATGGTTAATATTATGATTTTAATTTGACTTTGCGCTCAAACCAATGTAAATATTGGACACACTGACTCATCCTGGGACGAGGGCGGAGCTCTGGCAGAGGCGGCCATCTTGTTTTCACCTGTTAACTCAGGTGTGACGTCGTTCTCAGCTCAGAGATAAATGGAACCAAACAAACAAACACCAACAAGTCGGGATTTGTTGTGTGGTGCTTTCAGGACGCTGCAGAGCTGCTATGCTATCCTATGCTATGCTATGCTAATGTTAGCGTGTGTAGAGTAGCTGCTCTTCACTCAGGTAATAAATGTTTTGTACTTGTCTCCAGACCTGAGCCGTAACCGCCTGTCGGAGCTTCCTCTGGAGGTTTGTCTGTTCGTGTCTCTGGAGAGTCTCAACCTGTACCAGAACTGTCTGAGGTCGCTACCCGACGGGATGCTCAACCTGCAGGCCCTCACCTACCTGAACCTCAGGTAACACCACACAGAAAGTCTCAGAAAGTCTCAGACTCTACAGCTCAGACATGAAACCACTCACACAACAGCAGCAGGATAAACCTGTAAAAGGCTCCGAATAAATAAAAGGTGAAAGGAACCGGGTCCAGACTTTAACCCTCCGTGGTCCAGGATGTGTGACGTGATGTCGTTGTCGGTCTCAGGGAGGCGTGACGTGTTTGACCGGAGTAAACCAGTCTGTCCTATTAAACACTGTCCCGGGTTAATGCTGTGTCTTTGTGTCCAGTCGGAACCAGCTGTCCGTCCTCCCGGCCGTGGTCTGCAGTCTCCCTCTGAAGGTCCTGATCGCCTGCAACAACAAACTGGTTTCCCTCCCGGAGGAGCTGGGGCAGCTGAGACATCTGACTGAGCTGGTCAGAACCTCACACTCCACCATTTCTACTGGTTCTGTCAGCGCAACGTTTAATCTGATTCATCCACAACAATCTGAACAAACACTGGAACGTTTGACAGCTCTAGTTTTTACTTTGTGTTCTTATGTTTTATTTCATTTTCTACTAATTTAGTTTTTATTTATTGACTGATTTTAGCTTTAGAGGAACTTTAATGATCCAAAGGAAGTTGCTTGGTCACAGTTGGTCAGTTACACATAAAAGACGAGTTAAAATAAGATTAAAAGGTGAGATAAGAGGTTTATTTTAGTAGCTGCAGCCAGTAGTAAAAAAATAAAATCTAACCTTTAAATGAAGTTACACTATTTTAAACAGCTGAAAATACAACGTAATATACAAAATAATATATGAAGTACAATAAACTAGACAATAGTGTCGGACTATGAGCAGAATAAACAACATTAAGATGAAAAACATGGACCAGAAGAGCCGGTGTGAAGGAAACTCTGAGCATCGTTGGTTGATTGATTGATTGATTGGTTGATTGATTGGTTGATTGATTGATTGTTTAATTGATTGATTGATTTGTTAATTGATTGGTTGATTGATTGATTGATTGATTGATTGATCCCCCACAGGATGTCAGCTGTAATGAGATCCAGACTCTGCCGTCCCAGGTGGGGCAGCTGGAGGCTCTGAGAGACCTGAACATCCGGAGGAACCACCTGGTCCGACTTCCTCCAGGTGAGAATCCGAACACACAACTTTAATAAAAATAAAACGACAGCACAATAAGACTTGAGGAAATAAAACTCCTCCGGGTCCAGGTCCAGGTCCAGGTCCAGGTCCAGGTCCAGGTGCAGGTCTTAAGGCCTGGTTCTTCTGGATCGTATAATGAGCTCAGTGGTAGAATGTGATGACGTCCAGGAGAAATAAAATGTCCAAAGGTTGAATTGTGTGAACGTTGCCTCCTGTAGTGAATCAGTAGCATTTTGGAGCCAGATTCACTTTAAGAGGTAAAAACCCAACGTGGAGGAACTTTGGGTTCTTTGGTTTGATGGAGAGTGGACCTGGTTCTGTTTCCTGTCAGAGACCAGGTCCAGGTCCGGGTCCTGGTCCTGGTCCTGGTCCTGGTTCGGGTCCTGGTCCTGGTCCTGGTCCTGGTCCAGGTCCTGGTCCTGGTCCTGGTTCTGGTTCTGGTTCTGGTTCTGGTTCTGGTTCTGGTTCTGATGTGTCTCTGTGTTCAGAGCTGGCTGAACTCCCTCTGGTGCGTCTGGATTTCTCCTGCAACAAAGTGACCTCCATCCCCGTCTGTTACCGCCTCCTCCTCCAGCTCCACACCATCATCCTGGACCACAACCCCCTGCAGACACCTCCTGCTCAGGTACACCTCCTCCTCTAGCTCCTCCTCCTCTAACCTCCTGCTCCTCCTCTAACTCCTCCTCCTCCTCCTCCTCCTCTAACCTCCTCCTCTAACTTCCTGCTCCTCCTCTAACTCCTCCTCCTCCTCCTCCTCCTCTAACCTCCTCCTCTAACTTCCTGCTCCTCCTCTAACTCCTCCTCCTCTAACTCCCCCTCCTCCTCCTCTAACTCCTCCTCTAACTCCTCCTCCTCTAACTCCTCCTCCTCCTCCTCTAACTCCTCCTCTAACTCCTCCTCTAACTCCTCCTCCTCTAACTCCTCCTGCTCTAACTCCTCCTCCTCTCTCCTCAGATCTGTATTAAAGGTAAAGTCCACATCTTTAAGTTCCTGAACCTTGAGGCCAGTAAGACGACCTCTGACCTCCAGGACTTCGACCGCCGACCTCTGACCTTCAGCTCCTGGTCTGACCTCACACAATGTGCTAAGCTAATGCTGGCTAGTTTAGGCTAATGTTAGCTTCTAGTGCTGTCCCTCCAGAATAAAAGCCTGTCTCTGTGTGTTAGTGTTAGCTGGGCTAGTGCTGTCCCTCCAGAATAAAAGCCTGTCTCTGTGTTAGTGTTGATGCTGGGCTAGTGCTGTCCCTCCAGAATAAAAGCCTGTCTCTGTGTTAGTGTGGACGAGCTGTACCAGGGACGTCCCTACGGAGCCTTGGACTCGGGCTTTAACAGCGTGGACAGCGGAGACAGGAGATGGAACGAGGTCAGACTCTCCTCTCCCTCCACCTCTGTGTGAAGACTCAGACGCTTTATCTGATTCTGTTTGTACGTTCAGCCCTCAGAGGAGCTGTCAGACTTCAGCCGAGACCAGAGGCCGAGAGGAGGAGCAGCAGCAGGAGGAGCAGGAGCAGGAGGAGGAGCAGCGCTGGCTAACGGAACATGTAAGACTGTTAACGCTACGCTAACATGTCTCAGTTAATTCACTTGATGATAGTAATGGTTAGCATGTCTGAGCATAAAGACCTCTAATACAAACCCTGGTTAGCAGAGGTTAGCAACTGTTAGCGACTGGTAGCAACTGGTAGCGACCGTTAGCAACTGGTAGCGACTGTTAGCGACTGTTAGCGACTGTTAGCAACTGGTAGCAACTGGTAATGACTGTTAGCGACTGTTAGCTGTAGCTTAATTCTCTGGAGGTCCTACAGTCTGTGTGAACACGTTGTAGCTAAAACCAGACTAGAACCATCAGATCCAGGAGGAACAAGTTAGAAAACCACAAACATGTTGAACCAACCATTTCTAGAACTTAGAATGTAAATCTAACCTGGACATTTCTAAAGCTGATCAACACATTTAGTTATTTACAACTATTTCCATTAAAAGTCATTTTTCGTTGACTATTACAAAACTTTGCTTCTCTGTTTCTCTGTGAACCAAACATGACGAGAACATTCAGGAAAAAGACTCAGTTATTTACAACCAGTCCAGTTTTACTTGGTCTAGAAACACGAGTTAGAAACTGATCTATAGGCTGAAGTTTCTACTGAAGTAGAAACAGTGAGAAGCATCTTGAATTGGTCGTGTGATCAGGATGAAGTGTCATGTCTCCTTCTAATTCTTCTTCTTGAGGCGTGGAGCTGGAGCAGATAGACTTCATCGACAGCTGTGTTGGAGGAGAGGAAGAGGAGGAGGAGGGGAGGAGTCGAGGAGGAGGAGCAGGAGGAGGAGGTGGAGGTGGAGGAGGAGGAGGTGATGGTAGCAGCCTCAGCTCTCAGTTCATGGCCTACATCGAGAGACGCATCACCAGAGAGGTGGGAGCCCCGCCCACTGACCAATGAGACCCCGCCCACTGACCAATGAGACGACAGCCTTATTTAAACACAGGAACATTTCATTTAAAAGCCTTTTTTCTGTCTGTCCAGGGTTCTCCTGTAAAATCCGGTTTGTCCCGGATAGAAGACGTGAGGAGACACAACAGGTACGATTAGAAATCTGAACCATGACAGTCTCCTCCATAGACTGTATATAAATATGGACTAAACACGTCTCCTCCATAGACCGTATATAAATATGGACTAAACACGTCTCCTCCATAGACCGTATATAAATATGGACTAAACACGTCTCCTCCATAGACCGTATATAAATATGGACTAAACACGTCTCCTCCATAGACCGTATATAAACATGGACTAAACACGTCTCCTCCATAGACCGTATATAAATATGGACTAAACACGTCTCCTCCATAGACCGTATATAAATATGGACTAAACACGTCTCCTCCATAGACCGTATATAAATATGGACTAAACACGTCTCCTCCATAGACCGTATATAAACATGGACTAAACACGTCTCCTCCATAGACTGTATATAAATATGGACTAAACACGTCTCCTCCATAGACCGTATATAAATATGGACTAAACACGTCTCCTCCATAGACCGTATATAAACATGGACTAAACACGTCTCCATAGACTGTATATAAATATGGACTAAACACGTCTCCTCCATAGACTGTATATAAATATGGACTAAACACGTCTCTACATAGACCGTATATAAATATGGACTAAACACGTCTCCTCCATAGACCGTATATAAACATGGACTAAACACGTCTCCATAGACTGTATATAAATATGGACTAAACACGTCTCCATAGACTGTATATAAATATGGACTAAACACGTCTCTACATAGACCGTATATAAATATGGACTAAACACGTCTCCTCCATAGACTGTATATAAATATGGACTAAACACGTCTCCATAGACTGTATATAAACATGGACTAAACACGTCTCCATAGACCGTATATAAATATGGACTAAACACGTCTCCTCCATAGACCGTATATAAACATGGACTAAACACGTCTCCTCCATAGACCGTATATAAACATGGACTAAACACGTCTCCTCGCCGTCTTAATTCCTGTCTGACTTTCTGTCTCCTTGTCTCTCAGGAGTGTGATCGATGGCACCACAGCGCCCCCTAGTGCCCACAGTCAGGTAACAGCCTCTGGTCTGATAGAAAACCCCCAAGAGACAAAGAGCTGCTACAGGACTGACACTGTCCTCTGTCCACTGTCTGTCTGTCTCTATGTCCTCCAGAGAGGAGGAGGTCCAGGAGGAGTAGAGAGGATGAGGAGAGAGGCTCAGCTCGCTGCTCTGAGGTACGATGAGGAGAGACAGAAGAATCGTTCTCTGCAGAGAGACGGCGTCGCCAGCTCCTCCAAGGTACAACCAGTCTAATCCAGTCTAATCCAGTCTAATCCAGCCTGATCCAGTCTGATCCAGTTCAACCAGTCTAATCCAGTCTAATCCAGCCTGATCCAGTCTGATCCAGTCTGATCCAGTCTAATCCAGTCTGATCCAGTCTAATCCAGTCCAACCAGTCTAATCCAGTCTAATCCAGTTTAATCCAGTCTGATCCAGTCTGATCCAGTCTAATCCAGTCTAATCCAGTCTGATCCAGTCTGATCCAGTCTAATCCAGTCTAATCCAGTCTGATCCAGTCTGATCCAGTTCAACCAGTCTAATCCAGTCTAATCCAGTCTAACCCAGTCTAACCCAGTCTGATCCAGTCTGATCCAGTCTAATCCAGTTCAACCAGTCTAATCCAGTCTAATCCAGTTCAACCAGTCTAATCCAGTCTGATCCAGTCTAATCCAGTTCAACCAGTCTAATCCAGTCTAATCCAGTTCAACCAGTCTAATCCAGTTCAACCAGTCTAATCCAGTTCAACCAGTCTAATCCAGTCCGATCCAGTTCAACCAGTCTAATCCAGTCTGATCCAGTTCAACTAGTGTAATCCAGTCTAATCCAGTTCAACTAGTGTAATCCAGTCTAATCCAGTTTAACCAGTCTAATCCAGTCTAATCCAGTTCAACCACTCTAATCCAGTTTAACCAGTCTAATCCAGTCTAATCCAGTTCAGACGGTCTAACTACTCTACTTCCATTGCTGGAAGTTGTTTTATCGTGTTTTATGTTCAAATAAAATTTAACTGGCCTTGAGGTGTAGCACACCTGATTCAATTTAA